>NC_030429.2:9352585-9365085 GCF_001660625.3 Ictalurus punctatus
AACAATAGTACACAGATTACAGAGACAAAAACTAATAGTGACTTGCTGCCTGCTGGTGGGAAAGTATTCCTTTAAATAAGGGGACTCGAGTACTTCTCAGCCTACTGCATACTTAAGACTCGCCCTGTTCATGGGTACAATACTGAAATGAGTGAGGTGTGTATGTGAAATGTGTTACATAGAACCCATGTAAAGCCTATGCCCACGCACACACACACACACGGTATTATAACCATGACCTACAGTGTATTATTTCTGGCAGTTGTATAATATATGGATCAGACCGACAGTGGAGATTACAGCAAATTACGCACTGAGGCAGTTTTGCAACATAAACATGAGACGAAATTGGACAAAAAGGACAGAAGGCATTTTAACACACCACAATAAATCAGACAGGATGACAGAAAGCTTTTTCTACACACCAGAGAATGAGACTGATGAGCAGCGCTTCATGTTGCAGAGCCTGAGGCTAAAAGGCTTCAGAACCAGAATATAGAAAAGGCTGGCACATTTCAGTCACTGTTTTCATATCACACTATTCAGATTTAAAAAATAAATAATAATAAAAAAAAAACCGACAGAGCTGTGCCCCACACACAATTTTCATAAAGAAACTCAGACAGAGAGATTACTAATTAACAGAATTAATTTATGAGTGCCTTTTAATAAGATGCTATCCTAGACAATAAGAGTGTTAACCAACTGAACATTCTACTCCAGACTGAAGAACAATTCCACAGACATTGTAAAATCTAAGCCATCGGTGGTGTACATACTATCATATGTACGTGATACCAGCTTAAGGTTCTTCAGTGTTTGGTAAGTACAGAAGACACCATGATGGGGGTGCGCTGTTCTAGGAAAATAATCACCGATGGAAGGGTGCGATGCAGCCCGACATTGCTCATTTTCCTATAACAGCGTGCCCTGGAGGGCTTTATTTCTGTAACATCACAGCAATAACTGATCAATGAACTGCACAGCGTACTTTATCAGTTTGTAAAGACATTTAATATTGCGGACAAGAGAGACAAGTTCATGTTATCACTTCGCAGCTATAAATAGTTGCTCCCGCTCCAGACTTTCTTTTTCTCTCGCAACGTGAATAAAACAACAACAAAATAATACATGCATCTTCCCATGTTACATCAGTATGCCCAGTCCTAAAGACGACCGGTGGAAAAATGACTGACTATTACAGAGTGCTAACACTGGAGACTTTTTCTTTTCCATAAATATTGAACAAACATCTTCCAGAAAATGTCACATCAATGATTAAAAGCGTTCTTCGTTAAATACAATTTTTTAATCATTCGGCTTAGATTACATGAAGAGTATGCCATCGAAGTCGTTGTTACTATAGAAACCAGTACATATCAGAGCACATAAATATAAGCACTGCTGTCAGAAAAAATGAATTCGAATTGTCTGACCAATCAGAATCGAGAATCGAACAGTGGTGTGGTATAACCGTTTTCCATTCAAGACATTTCCTCTCTAAATAAAACGTGGGACGTTTTGTAAAATTTACCTATAGCACTGTGTCTCATCCTCTCTCACACCATTTCTCTTCCCCTTCCTGTCTGCAGGTAAACATTATTTCTCTTGAGTCAGACAGTGTTGTGAAGGAGAAATTCCAGGGGAAAGGTGGACTCAAGCTGTGAAAAGCGACCACCACATTCACCAGGGTACTTTATTTTCAAGCTCCAGCAACTAAGAAGAAAGGAGAGAATGAGAGGGAGGGAAATAAGAAGGTACTTTATATTTTGAAGGCTTGGGTGAAAAAGAGACTTTGGAAAGAAACTTCAGATTAATAGAGGTCAACGATGTGGATTTAAAAAAAAAAACAACAAAAAGCAACAACATTAACATAGACATCAACTTATAAATTAAATAAGAACAAGCCAGTCAAGGACACTGCGTTAGGGATTTGGTTGTTTTTTTTTTTCCCTCCCTGTGTGAAATATTCTCCACCACTCACCCGGATACCTGGAAACCACAGGGACACAAAGCCAGCCAATCAGCCCTCATGGGAACTAGAGCCCTGGCCTCTGATTGGTCATGTGTGCCCCCTAAGCTCATTATTATATCAGCGTGTCCTTCACTGTGTTGTCTGGCTACTATCAGGCCAACGACGTGCCAGCGCTCTCCCCCACAAACAACATTTTATTGGAGGAGAAACAGACAGAAAGTGGATTACTGACAACCAGAAAATAAGGATAAAAAAATACTTAAGTTGTAGAGATGAGAGAAGAAATCCATCTAATGATAATAACACACACAAAAACACGGACCTGGAAAAAGCATTAATCAGCATTTATCCATATGCAAAACATTCAAGTTCGAATGTATATTTGACATGCAAATATCTGTACAACGTCCGTGTTCACAAACACTGACAACACGCACGCTCACTGTGAGGACCTTCCACTGGCAAATCCACTCATTGTAGCTAAATAATACTTTGCCTACAACTAAATACAACAACCTCAGTAACTAAAATATTTTGACACTTAAATTTTTAAATAAAAGCTGTAAAAACAAAACAAAAACAAAGAAAAAACTGTTTTTCCTCATGGGGACCAGCCAAATGTCCCCATAAGGCCAAAGCACACACACACACACACACCTGTTGTGGTTGTCTTGAATAAAGGAACACACACAGACGCTTTCATCCTTTGCCGTCTCTAAAGTAAATGAGCTACAGTAATTGTTTCATTATGACTGTCTATTGAAATCGTTTCCCTTTTCTCTCCTCCTCCCTTTGTTCTTCACATCCGGGCTCCTCATTTCCTTGTTTTTCTCCTGTCATGTGCTGTTTTTTACTACTAACCTGGTCACCACCTACTAGACCTCCAACACACTCTCACATGTCTGTAAGGTAAATAAAACTCAGCATGACAGTGTTTGTATTTTTAACAACTTCTTAAGTAATACAACTTAACTCGCTCTCAGATCAGTTCTTTCCTCCATTACTCGATATCCACATCGGGTCATTCTTTTCTATATTTACAGTTCGGACAATAACAGCAATCATGGAAGAGAACAGCCTTCACATGCATCAAAGTTGCTAGACCTTTCGGTTCTGGCTATGAAAAACCACAACACAAGCAGAAGAAGACATTTTAACATGACTAGTTCCCAACCCTGGTGCTGGAGCACAGTTAAGTGTTCTCCCTGGTGCTGGAGCACAGTTAAGTGTTCTCCCAGGTGCTGGAGCACAGTTAAGTGTTCTCCCTGGTGCTGGAGCACAGTTAAGTGTTCTCCCAGGTGCTGGAGCACAGTTAAGTGTTCTCCCTGGTGCTGGAGCACAGTTAAGTGTTCTCCCTGGTGCTGGAGCACAGTTAAGTGTTCTCCCTGGTGCTGGAGCACAGTTAAGTGTCCTCCCTGGTGCTGGAGCACAGTTAAGTGTTCCCCCTGGTCCTGGAGCACAGTTAAGTGTTCTCCCTGGTGCTGGAGCACAGTTAAGTGTTCTCCCAGGTGCTGGAGCACAGTTAAGTGTTCTCCCTGGTGCTGGAGCACAGTTAAGTGTTCTCCCTGGTGCTGGAGCACAGTTAAGTGTTCTCCCTGGTGCTGGAGCACAGTTAAGTGTTCTCCCAGGTGCTGGAGCACAGTTAAGTGTTCTCCCAGGTGCTGGAGCACAGTTAAGTGTTCTCCCAGGTGCTGGAGCACAGTTAAGTGTTCTCCCTGGTGCTGGAGCACAGTTAAGTGTTCTCCCTGGTGCTGGAGCACAGTTAAGTGTTCTCCCAGGTGCTGGAGCACAGTTAAGTGTTCTCCCAGGTGCTGGAGCACAGTTAAGTGTTCTCCCTGGTGCTGGAGCACAGTTAAGTGTTCTCCCTGGTGCTGGAGCACAGTTAAGTGTTCTCCCTGGTGCTGGAGCACAGTTAAGTGTTCTCCCCGCTCGAACACACCTCGACTGTCTCAGCAAGGCCCGATTAACCAGATGATTAGCTGAGTAAGGTGTGATAAACCAGGAGTAATTCAAACAAACGTGCATGCGGTTTAGCCCAGCCACGTCGCCTTCAGAACTGAAGGACTTAAACAACAGCCTGCATGTCAAGAATCATTCTTTTCTACTAACCCTGAAATCAACAAGCGCACAGGCATGACAGCCGTGTAGCAGATGTTCAGCACATGCTCTGGTCAGCAGGAAGAGGAGTGTTATTCGTAGTACCAGCAGAGAGAGGAGATTCCACGCACTGGCTATATGGCGAATATATTTCATGAGATTTGACATTTACACAATACATCATGATATTTGAGATTGCTAAAAAATACTAAACGTCGTAGCATTTAAAGTATTATAATAAAACAACAGCAGATTTCCAACAAACCTGTCTTGTATTTATTTCTTTTTTGGCCTTTTAAAAAAAAAAAAAAAAAAAAAAAAACCCCTGTTATTATTGTGACTCCTTAAACGCTGTAGGAACAACATCAATGAAATTGACAACAAGGTGGTTTGATGCAGCCCGATGCTAAGCAGAGTTATTGTTACTACCCAATATACATATATATATATAAATATATCATACTTTATTTACGTTTATAGTTACACTTAAATGGAAATGGAAAGGGGGGGCGGGGGGTGGATGGGATGGGACAGCTCTACTTCTGACTGTTACAAAGGCTTAAATTAACTGGAGCCTTTGTCATACAAGTGACTGTGTAAGGCGTCATTATACACGTGTCCGAAAAGTCTCCATAGAAAGGGGACTACGTATTCCAGCACGATATGGGTTGTGCCTTCGACAGCGGATGTTCGTGGACGTCCTCTACTCGTTGGTCTGCAACACTCCCGGTCTTTTTTAAATTGGTTAATAAGTTTGGCAGCAGTGTGGTGTGTGTGATGTGCTCGCCATGTTTCCTGTTAAAGTCCATCGCAACCCTGCGACAGCTTCCCGGTCCAGCCATGAGAATGACTTCAATACATTCTTCTTAAAGCCTATCTGGAAAAAAATATATATTACATAATATAAACTAAGTATGAAAAATCTTGGAAGACATTTTGCTAAAAAATGTGAATAATGTCATCGTTTCTACAGGGGAGTGTATGGAGACTTTTGGGACACCCGGTAGAAACGATGACATTAGAACGAGCACATTAATATGAGATTTGAATTCCAGTCTACGATTTGAACTACGATCAGAGCTGCTGTTATGGAAAATGTCATATGGCACAGCTCTAGATTAAATAAAACAAACAAAAAGGCAACCAAAAAAACAATGACTGATTCCAGCATTTAAACAGTTGCCCTCATTCATACACAAAATAGAGATGATTCACAACTCAAACAGTAGAATATTACCTGTCTCTCCTAAAACCACAGAGGGGGAGAGAGAGAGGGGGAGGGGAAAGAAGGATAAAATCGGGGCTGTAACGATACACTTCTGTCACAATTCTTTTCGATTCACGATACTGCTCCTACTATTTGATTCAATTAAATAAAGTAAACAAAATTTTTCAAAAATGTAATGAACTCTTGGGGGACCCCCCCTTTTTCATTCCTGTATAATAAACAATCCAAACCAATGTGCATTTTTGTCTATTATTTTGTCTGAATAAATAAAAAAAAAACTGCTATGAACAGTGGTTTAATATCGTAAAGAAAATGTACTACAGCTTCACCATATCTTAAAAATTAATAGATAAATTCTTCCAAAAAAATAATCATTAAATAAACAAAGTGTCTGATCCTGGAACTGACAAATAATGAGCCCCGTTATCAGAAATAGAGCTCCAAAGTCGGTTAAAATGCCCCATTACCGCAGCCTCTTTGCCAGGCACTGTAGATCACAGAGGAACGGAGATGGTGTTTTTTTTTTACTCTTATAATGTGGTCATGTAACCATATAACGTATAACGCATATAGCACATTGCGATCCGGAGCTATCGGGCTATCGTCAGTTCACAAGAGCAGATTTTTTTTTCTTGCAGACTCTCCATGAAAGAACGTGATCATGTGCTCTCTATATATTTTACTTCTATGGGCTGCGTAGATTGGGAGATTTGGTGATCAAACTCGGTCACATTTTTGCCACAACGTGTCATTACATCCCTGGATGGAATAAAAGCAGCTCGGTGGTGGGGACGGAACTGGACGGTGTGGAGGTGGTGACTGAGAGGAGGATGAGAAGGAAGCTGAAAACCATCATGGACGACCCCTCTCATCCTCTCTATGCTGAGCTGAGGCAGCTCAGGAGCTCCTTCAGCCACAGACTCATCCAGCCCCGAGCCTCAAAGCACTTTGGAGGCTCATTTGTGCCATCAGCTATCAGCCTCCACAACACCACAGCACCAAACTGACAGATTTAAGCCTGATGATATCTGGGATATTATCTGGTTGTAAATAATTATTACTGATTGTATAGTGTAAATATCGTGTGAATACTTCTACAATACGGCATCTGTTCGGTTCTGTTCTTTTATATCCCTTCGTGGGGATTAATAAAGTTATATCTTATCTTATGAGAGACACAGACACCAGGCAGCAGCTGCCCTATAACATCATACTGTAGTAACCTCAGGTTCAAAACAACTGCTCTTGCACCCAATAGTGTTTTGAAGCAGTGCGGTGTAACCCAGAGCTCCCACACATCAGAATACACCACCGCTGTACTTCTGAGGACCAAATACTGACACATAAAAAGGTTAAAATGGCCATTTATTCTAAACGTGAAGGTGTTTGATGGCATAACGGACTACAAGAACTTCTAATCATCACTCATGACGTCAAGTCCATATTAATAGTGCTACACACACTCACACAAACACACACACACCAAGATGAGATCCTACTAAAGGTTTTTTTTTTTAATGGCAAGGACTGAACAGAATTGGAAGCATTCATTTATCTAAAGATAATTCAATATACACACACAGGACCAAGTGTATTTCTAGTTGCATCATTCCTCTTAAAAATAAAACAATCAATAAAAATTTAGATAGAAAACTCCGTCCATAAAATGGAAAAAAAAAAAAGACTATGCATTGTATTTTTCACAACCCAGTGATGTATTGATACTCTCCAGCATTTTACATAATCCAACAGTTATCATACTGGAACAGGAACGTTCAGTAAATGCCCCGCGAGGCTCTAATCCATCCATCAGTGACCTACAGTTAGAACCAACGTCTGGCTTCCAGAGGGCTCTGAAAAACTCCGCCCATGGAAATGAAACTTTCACTTTGTGGAATGGATTTATTTTGACATTAATATAATAGTGAACCCTTTCTCTGTTATTTTGATAGATGTGTGGAGCTTTACTAAATTAGCAAATGCAAAGCATAAAAAAAACCTCTTGAAATCTGAACTGTGAGGTGCAAATCAATTTAAAACTATTTTTTTTTTCTCCACGCTTTCTTTTGTTGGTCTACAAGTCTTTACATGAAGCTCATATACAAATAATTCCCAGGTATTAATGCCAGATGAGTGAAAACAAAAGGAGAGCGAGAGAGAGAGAGAGAGAGAGAGAGAGAGAGAGAGAGAGAGTCAGTTCTATGGCTAAATCTTCCTCAGCTGATTTGAAAAGTGCTCTACGCTCAAACTAAAGGCTCGGCCGACGCGTAGAGGCTTTATAACTGCTAAATCATCCTTACAGACGTGCTACAAAATCGTCCATACAGTACCGAGGGTTCTATGGAAGACTCCTTCTCAGGATAAAACAGAGACGCATCGAAAGCAGCTGCACGTTCACATAACTGCAGCAGAACATCCAGAATGCCTTGCAGTCAATAAGCGTGTGTCCAGTGTTTTAAGACCTATGATGACAATGTTACGGTACATTCAGGACAAAGATGCTGTTTAAAAACCCTTACAGACATCTAACATGTATAATGTGTATACTGTTCCAGCAAACGGTTTAAATGATTAGATGTTGATAAGCTGAGAGTAATATTCTGCTGAATGGGAGATCATTTCCAGCAGAAATACTGGACCTCGGCGATGTATCTGAGAACACAGAGAGTAATAACTGCAGTATTAAACTGATGCGTGTTTTCCCCCCTGACAGCTAAAGAGAACGAACTGTTTGTTCGTCTGGCACGAGCAAACTCAAAATCTGTCTTAAATCAAACATGGACAGGATAACAGGCGAAGACTGCAGCGCCTTCTGGGCGGCGATTAAGTGTGCGGGAAATTCAGTACATATTCAGCACATCCATGTCTCTCAGATATACACACAGTAGAACTGTTTATGACAGTTTATCCAGTGCAGTAATTATACAGAGCAGTGTGTAAACGCTCCCACACGCACACGCGCGCGCACACACACACACACCCCCACTATCACTGTGGTGATATAATGAGAGACTACTCTGGATTTAGCTAGGAGATGTGCAGCTTGAGCTTTCTAAAGGACAAAAATAGACAAAAACAGCAGAACTGTCACAGGGAAAATAGTCTCACAATGAAGTACCAGACCTTCAATATAACTCACACACACTCACCCCCTCGCGCTCGCACGCACTCACCCTCTCGCGCACACAGCCCCTCGCGCTTGCACACACTCACACTCTCGCACGCACGCTCTCGCTCGCACACACTCACACTCTCGCACACATTCTCTATCAAGTAAATGGTCAGCGAACATACCTGCCTGTGTTTGGTTTCCATTCCACTTAAGGCACACTCTTATTGACCAGTTTGCTGGTAGGTACATTTGCTATCAGTTGGCACTTTTTTGCTTTGCTTGTGCTAATGTAATGGAAATTCACTTTATCACCCCATATACAGTATGTTTTGCATAGTAGCTACACTTGGCTCCAGAAAACAACAACAAACAATTTCTGTGTGTAGATACGAAGTATTGATAAACAACTTGAGTACAAAGAAACTAAACATATAAGTGCAGAAATATCCTGGAATGTATCCCCTGATAGGTGTCAGGGTTTAAGAACATATCTTTGGGTTGATCCGATTTTACCTTCAAGGAAGTGTTGAATAATAAGATACGAAATAAGTGATGAAAACAGGGCAGTGGATGAGTAAAGGTGTTGTGGCAGCACTCCCTAAACTCCAATTATGGGCAGGGCCGACAGAGCCCCTCATCTACAGTAAAATTGGCCAATGGTAAGCCATGAAGGCTTACTTGGGGGTGTGGGTCAAAGAAAGCCCTGCCATCACATTTGGCGCCAAAACAATGTCCAACCCCTTGACTCCTTCAGCATGAAAGGGAGGGTCAATATAGGAAGTTCCTAATTAGACCGTGCTGGGGCATCGTCCAAAAGATCCTCCAGTGAACCTGTGTCTTCCGCTGACTCTGCCTTTTTGCTTTCATTGTCCAGTCGGGTCTTTTTGGCTGTGGCTTGAGGCTTGGGGTCTTCCTGCAGCAGTTCTTTGGCGAGAATGTTCGTCACTGCTTGACCAGCTCCTCTCCGATTTCCTGAACGAAACAGAGAGATGAAATGGTACATGGTTAGCCAAAGCATGTGAACTTCCTCTTGAAAGGCCTGTTTATTGTTTTCACGCTAGATTTATAAGACCATTATAGTTTGCAAGACCGCATTTATAGGCCCACCCTGCGTGGATTGGGGAAAATAAGCAGAATTTTGTCATTTCAATTTACTTGCATTTGTACTGTAATGCAAAGCATACTTTCCATTAGACGTTTTTTTATCATCATTTACAGAGATATTAGCCTTGTATAAGAGAAACCTTGACAGGAACTCAGTAGGCAAGCTGTTTAACCACTGAGAATCATGGTTGTAAACTCAAAGAGTACAAAAGAAGCACTAGCCAGTATTCTAGGAATTTCCAATTTCTCATTTTAAGTACAAGGTTATAAGGATCATAGGCTCGTTGGGATTAACGCAGATCAAATAATTCTTAGTGAAAAATAATTCGGAATATAATTACTAAAACGGCATTTGTGAAAGTACGTGAAAATGAATGCATGATGACATTTTTTTTTTGCATAATCTCTCTGCGTATTTTCTATATTTTTCCTGACCTGGAAATAATCTGATTCCAACAGCATACTTTCCCACCCCCTTATAGGAACCCTGAACTGACCGAATCGTCAACCTCAACAGTCATACAATGCTTTACATTCAGCGATTACACCGAGACTTGTAATTAAAGCTGCTACGGTAAGGCTGAAAGACAAATAATGTTAGTTAAAACAGAATCGAGGTTAAAACATGTCAAAGTACAGCAACACATCAACACCACACGTGTGCAGAAAACTAGCTACAATAAACACGTGCGCATGTTAAAAAAAAAAAAAAAAAAGACACGAAAAAGTCTACACACACACAAATGAAACGTGCGTACGAACGAAACGTTTTGTAAAGATGACATGCTAACCGTTTCTGTTTTCTTTTGTGTATAGGAGCTCTTTCAATATCAAAATGGCTGCAGGGAGATCGGGAAGCTAAAAAGTGCCAGCTTCATTAAAGCTGACTGCCTGAAGGATTATTTTCTCTCTGCACACACTGCACTATTTATCATAAAGACTGCTCATACAGTCATCTCAACTTCTAAAACCATCTCATCTCTCAAATGCATGTTGTGGGGTGATGTGCGTGATATATGGTGTTTATGTTGTCCATGGAAAGCTCAGTTCAATACTCCAGAAGGGTGGGTTAATATTCACTGGGCCTGTTTTACTTCATGGAACAGTTCCTGTGTGATGTTTACTAAAGCATGACATTAATTACATGCAAGAGAGCCACATGCGCGCACACACACACACAAAAAAAAAAACCTATGCAAAGTGAACCATGGATGAAAATCAATGTCTGGCTGGTGTACACACCCAAACTGCCACTGATATCACTAAGCCACATGGTTCACTAAACAAATAACACCTGCAATGAACACCGCACTGCAGAAAACGGCATGCTCTCGACACACACAGGTACACACACATGTTACCGAGCAGGTGTCCAATACGAGCTGGGACAAAGACAGCACTGAGTCTGTTGGAGAAGCAAAAAAGCAGTTACAGGATATGCAAGCGATAAAATACAAATTAGAAAAAGGAAAAGAAAAAAAAAAAAAAAGGGAAAAAAGGAAGACGGGTGAGAATATAAGAGCTGAACATATACGCAGTGTTTCGCATAAAGTGAGAACATGACCTTCTCAGAGAAGCTCAGGACAATGACTTACTAACTGTGTGTGTGTGTGTGTGTGTGTGTCCTGCTGTCAGCTTTTCTCCGACACATCCTGTAATGGACGTAACTAATGAATGAACTAACTTCAGTCCCAGAGGCACAGCACCCACAGAATCAGTAATGCTCCTCATGCTCTAGGACACTTGTAACCCTCATGCTTTGTTGATATTTCCTCACTGGTTATGATGCTGCGTTTGTTTTGGAGCGGTCTGGTCTCCAGGACCCCAAACAGAATATGTTCACAGACCCAAACGCTATATTCATGAAGGTCATCATCATAATCAACTCATAGTGAACTATTTCTCCATCCTTTTTTTTTTTTCCCCCCATTCGTTCGACCTGATGAAACCCGATTGGACAGAAAATGATGAATACGTAGACGTACATGTTCAAAGAGGTGATCAATAAATGATTATAAAACAGGATTACTGCACCACATAATGTAATACATCATGGCTTATATACTGTATGGGCTCTAAATGTACAAATATTCAAGGGTCAGAGGCGAGATGTTTAAGCTTTTAGCCCAAAGCCTGTTGATTTTCAGAAAATAATTCACAAGTATTATATAACATAATTAAACTGGGGTTTCCATTTTGATTTTTTTTTTTTTACAGGAAGAAAGTCCCCAAGTGCAAAATTGTCAATCAGAATAACAGCCTAATTACCGGTACCTCAAACCACCACATATATTTTTGTAGAATATTTTTGAAGAATATTTAATGCTTTTGCTGGTTTTCATCTAAAACCCCTAACCAGAGCACGCAGTATAATTTTCAGTAGATGACTTCTGATTTTTATTTCTTGTTTATTTTTGCACTGTTGGTCTTCAGAGGTCCAAACAGAAAATAACAGCATGTACACATTCTTGTGTAGTCTGTATGCGCAGTAACAGCAGCGACACATGGGAACTTCTTGTATCACTGGAAACGGGAGATAAGGAGCATTTTAGTGTTTAATTAACACTCATGTTCCTCTGCTCGCTCTTCATTTTTTCCACCGTCTTATCTCTCGCTCACCTGTCCTTCGGTACACACCGACTTTCTGAAATGCTCTCATCTAACTGCGCTTTACGTAAACGTCCCAGAAATCTAAACGCATTACCCACTCCGAAAAAACGACAGAAAACTTGACAGTTATCTACCCTCATTTTCAACTGCTCTCCATCATGACACAACACGGCCTGATTAAACTTGTGATTTTTAGCGAGATACTGCCGAACAAAAAGAGTGTGGGAGATATCAATTTCAGATTTTTAAATCAACATTTAAACTAAAATCCACGTGCCGTTTCTGTTTTGGCAATTACAGCCCAGACTCCCCCAGCAGACGAAATGGATATTTCCGTGTACAGAACGTGACGTGTGCTGGGATGAGGGCTGTGA
>NC_030429.2:9370085-9387585 GCF_001660625.3 Ictalurus punctatus
CGAACTGGATCAATTGTGATTAGGCAGACATGTTTATCTTTGTAGTCTTATAGACCAAAATAAGGTTATCACAATTTAACTCCCTGCATAACATTTACATATTTACCTTTATGCAATTACCAAGCAATGACGAGTAGAGGTTTTTAAGATAGATATGTGTAAAGTACACAACTGTAAAGGAATTCTGTAAGCTGCATAATGAAGGCTGTTTGAAGAGAGCATAGCATTTGTAAATACTGCGCAAAACCTAAGTGTACTAATAATGGGAAGTATTATGCTAACTGGCCATTTTTAACTTAGTTTATTGCTACACAGTATTTACTCTAGAGCTGTTGGAGTTCCACACAACGTACTCACTCGATTCTTTACTAAACGTCTTATATTCTACTTAAGCACACAGTACCCAAGAAGAGTTCATATAAAGCAGGACCTAAAAAGTTTCAAAAGATATGCAAGTGCTCCCAGGAAACTACAGTATTTGGCACTTTAATCTACATTCCTAACTCTCTTACCACTGATGTGTTAGGGCACTTATTTTGGGTCACTCTAGTGTTTACTTCACCGTGTGGTTTCCACTGTTTGTGTTCAGCGGAAGCTCTGGGGGCTCACGGCTACGGTGCTAATCCTCCTGACTTCAACTGTACACCCCTGACTTTAGCACAGTCAGGGCTGACATACAATAACACAACCCGTTCTCGTTCCTCTCTGAATCCCCTCTTTTTAGCAGACTGCGATTCCCAGAAGACAGAGGAGCCCAGAAAGCAGCTGTGCCAAAGCAAAAGGCAAAATGGAAACAAGAAATTTGAGAAGGAGAAGAGAGAGAGAGAGAGAGCGCGAGAGAAAGAGAGAGAGAGAGAGAGAGAGAAATAGAGAGAGAGCAAAAGAGAGAGAGGGAGAGCAAGAGAGAGAGAGCGAGAGAGAGAGAGAGAGAGAGAGAGAGCAAAAGAGAGAGAGGGAGAGCAAGAGAGAGAGAGCGAGAGTGAGAGAGCGCGTGAGAGAAAGAGAGAGAGAGAGAGAGAGCAAAAGAGAGAGAGGGAGAGCAAGAGAGAGAGAGCGAGAGAGAGCGAGATCGAGAGAGAAAGAGAGAGAGAGAGCGAGATCGAGAGAGAGAGATTGTTTCAACACGTGCCACGGTTACACATCTGGATTCCTTCAGTCAAAGATCCGGTTACAGCTCACACACAAAAGCACATATAAAAGACTCAAATACACAGCACCGTTCCACACTCATTCCTGAGCTAGTGAAAGTTCCAGACAGACATGGTAATGTAGGCCTTATGAAGGTTTAGCTCTTCCTTGCAGCAAGAGGTATACCTGTATAATCAGTATGATGAGTGGAAATGTGTCACCAGGTAGTCATTTTACAAATACTATCACGGTTGACCAAAAGTGGGGGGGGGCCAAACAGACAAAACAAACAAACAAACAAAAAAAAAAGAATTGATGTTTTTTGCTTTAACACTTGTAGAAAAACTGCTGCACCAAAACATCACTGAGAGAGGTTATCAACACTGCATTACTTTGACCTAGAGTTTCATGTTTCCTGTGTGCAAGGAAGAATGAAAAAATCCTTATGGGCACTAATTTCAACCTGTCTGGTTTCTACATCCTGTTTGAGACAGGGGTGACTGGTTAATGCGGTCACCCCTGAACGTCACTCGGGGGCCGATGGAAAAGACCTGCGATAAAAAGACCGTCACAAAAACATGCGCAGTGTTGACTGATGACAATGACCATGTGTTCGGCACGGAACATCGTAATCATTGAATAGAAGGTGAAACCTGGTTTCACTGCGGTCTACACGACTGTCCAATTTTAGACATCCAAAATGTGAGATCAAGTGACTGAGAAATGTCAGTCACTTGTCTGATAAGTCAAAAGTTATAAAATGGTATGATGTTATATACATTGATGCTGAAAAATATTGTGATATAAGAATCTGATTACATCGTTCACGCCTAGCGGTTCCTCCACCACACTAAGCTAATCTGTATGGAACAAGCCTCACTCTGTAAGGAGACCTGGTTAATCATAATCAAATAATTCATCTGACACCACATGTGAAAGGGGGCGGGGTTAAAGCTCAAGTGCTAATCTATTGGCTTTCTCTCCACTGAGAGACATTCAGTGAAAATGAACATATTTACATGTGTGAGGTGGCAAACTGTTTTATTATTAAAGACCATATGAGGGAACTAGATGTACACTTCAGTCCAGTTCAGGTCAGCGTGTGTGTTTTACCTGCTTGCCGTGGTCCTCTCTTCCTTTTGAAAGCAGCTCCTGACTGAAGCGCTTCCAACAGGCCGTCCATGATACCCGTCTCGTCGCCATCTAACCACCACAAAGAAAACAACATTGTTTTTTAATACCACGCATACACCCAGACACACACACGATCCTCTATTAACTGCTAACTTGCACTCATGCATTTCCCGTACATGAAGGTCAGCTGACTAACTTATCACGGTCAGTACAAACATGCATATACATATAGACACACAAACAGGAAGAGAGTCAACATCAAGAGAGGATGACAACACATTAGAGCTTAACACCCTCGCATACTACAGGAGACAAGTCCAGCTCTCTAAGTAAACTATTAAGGAAAGAACGCAAATACCATTCTCCCTCTCTCTCTTATTTATTTATTTATTTATTTTAAACTATTCTCTGAGGGACAGTTTTGTTCATCACTTCCTGCTTCAGAAAGCCAACAGTTTAAATCAAACTATTTTTCTGCCCTACACTGTATTAATAACTAAAATATTCCTGGAACTAAAATTCCTCTTGTGAAAGAAAACGGCTATAATTTGTGAAGAGGTCTCTATTGTGGAAAAGCTTTGATTCATTATTACGTTAAGGGTCTGCAGGATGAGAGAGAAGCTCAATTAGCAAATTGACTGAAGCGCTGATGGATACATTAACCCAGATGGGCACTGACCCACTTCGGCTGTTGCAGACATTCATAAACACACACGAAGGACAGAGAGTAAGAACTAAGAGTTTGTATGAAGAGAAGTTATAACGGATACTTAGTGCACGGTTTGTGTGTGTGTGTGTGTGTGTGTGTGTGTGTGTGTGTGCGCAGTGGTTAAATTTAGCCTGGTTGATGCTGCTGCTCTAACCAGATGGTTTTGATTATTTCCTCTTTGAACACAACAAGGTTAGGGTTTTATGTCTCTCACTGTCTCTCTTCGACAGACACACACACACACACACACACACACACACACACACACACACACAGACAGGCATAATAAAACATGATAAAGTGGGACTGATCCCTTTCTGCCCCAATCCCCCAGCATGCACTACCCTGCCCCAACAAACACTCCCAGGCTATAATCCCTAGTAAACTGATGCCAGATGGCTTCATGTGTGAGCACCGCAAAGAGGATCCATTCACACACACAAAGACACTCATACACCCCCACACAAACAAAACGCTTCGCACGGTCCGAATATGCCACCAAGAGGACGGAAATTAAAACTGCAAGAGACCTGATTTTATCATGACTCAGTGAATCCATACAGAGATTAGTGTTCACGCTAAAAAATGACGCATTAAACATTAACAACAAGCCTGTGACCTCTCTAAATCAGTACAATATTATTCACCGATGCAGTTCATACAGTAGCATGCACTAACAATGATGGAAAATCCATAATGATGATAGTTTGTAAGTTAGATACGAAAACGGAGGGATGGTTGAACAACTAGGTTATAATAATACATTAATAAGCCTAATATTATTATTACTATCGCATAAATTGTTTGGTCAGAGTGCAGCTTATGGGCATAAAATGTAATACAATACACACATCGAGCACACAATGCATATGGGAAAGCGTGTCCGTGCATGAGAACTAAGTAGGTCAGTCCCATCATTTCTTCCATGTACGTGATCTTCCCACACACGTCCCCCGCCAACACACATCCGCATAATCACATCCTCACGTGGGCACATGCGGAATCCGTCCTATCCTTCACACAGCCCTGACACCTATTGGCCAGGGTGTGAAATAACAGAGACTGAGAGTGAGAGGAGAGCACAAGGGCGCACGCGCACACACACACATTCTCCATCTGGTAAGCAGCGCCTCTCACTGCATGGCTGGAAATATAATCATCTGTACTGCTCTGAGTAAATAGACTAGAACAGAGCTCATATACTAAAGTTCTCAAAGATGAAACATTTCTTTCTCGAATGAGTGTTTTCACACGAGCTGCTCAAAGAAACGTCCCGTGCTTCTGTTTGACAACTAAAAGATTAACACTGAATCAATGTGACCTGTCTTGATCAAATAATTATACATTGAGAAGAATATCATCTTATAACGCACCTTCAAGGAAAGCCTGTTTTGTCTGCTGATCTGATGAAATGCAATAACTTCACTATGCACAAACCTCCTTATGCAGATTAGACATGTGCTGATGATATTGGACGTCACCCTACGCCTGATCCTGATTAACCTCCCGACTGTCACTGTGTCCCGTGACTGACTGCCTGACCAGATGCCTGCCTTAAATGTGCTGAACAAGAAGATTCGCTTTTCATTCCATAAGTCACGGACAAATGATAGTAGCTGTAGATATATCTTGATGCTAACTATTACCTCAAAGCATCATTCGCACCCTATACACACTTTGCGCAAGCAGTTCGCGCAAATATTCACCTCCAATGGTGACTCAAAAACAGAGAGCTGGGTGTAACAACAACAACAACAACAACAACAACAAACTAAGACTGGCTGCTGAGAAATCGTGTAACACTGCAGGTCATTACTGCACTGAAAATGTAGTGGGTTTATATGTCTGGAAACGACATGGACATTCCAAACATCCCCTGACCCTGAGAGGGCACTGAACCCTGTGTGTGAGAGAGCACGAGACTTGCACATTGAGGCCTTTGTTCTGATGCTGCTCTTTGCACACATGCACATGGTGAGAAATGTGAATTAAAAAGAGTTCTCACACGGTCAGACAAACAATACCTACGTATAAAGTTTACAGCGTCTAGCTGGACCACGCTTTGTAGTCCTGTCTGGTGTGTTAAACTAAAAAAAAACAAAAAAAAAACAAAACCCTGCAGCAGTTATGTTAAAGTAATTAGGAGTAGCTCTGACAGTAGTTCTGGCTGTAATTCAAACCACAGATTATAGGAATGCGTTAGTTCTTATACATTATCGCTTCCATAGTAACGAACACCTTACAGGGACTTGAATGGTGGATGCTCAAACGATCAATGTCTAATAGTAAACAAGTATATTTTCATTTTATTTAACAAAGGATGTATAATGTAAGCTTTAAGTAAGGGATAATCCACAGCTAGGTGTGCATAAAAATCATGTAAAAATCATAGCCGTGGATTATCCCGCATATACCGTGGTCCCATGCCAGCGTTGATGTTTGCAGTGCAAAATTTGACTGAAAGCAGAAAAATAACTGGCCAGATTTGTTAGATCTAGAATTCCGCCCGCTCTAAATCAGAGATAAAGTGATGCGATAAGATTACGTTTATTGATATGAGTTTGAATAAATAGTTATTAGAGAGAGATTTTGCGTGTGAATTACCTGCGTCTGTGCCGCGTCTCTAATACTAACGAAGCTGAGAGTTTAACTACTGTATGCATCTGTAACTCAATGTTACTATGGTTACAGTTGTTTATAGGCAGCGCATCGATTCGGAACGGTGATCAAACTGACTGAAACTACCGGTGCATTCAACGGTGTGAACACGCCTTCCAGCCAATCAGAATCGAGTATTCAGACAGACCATGGTACAGCAGGAACTAACTTGTCTTGCGGATGTTCCGCGATGTTGAAAGTAACTACAGACGGTTAAAACGTACAACGTGTTGTTCTTAAATAAAAACACTCCGGGACACGCTGTTATAGGAAAATAATCAACAGTAACTCCGCTACGTGTCAGGATACATCACACCACCCTGTGTTGATCATGTTCCTATAACAGCATGTCCAACCATGTTTTGGTCCTTACATAACCTTATTCTCACTGCTGCACAGCTTCTTCGCATTTCACGTCTTGACTGAGCCTGAGCCTAAATCACTTACTGAGCTGTGTGTGAGCAAAAGAGTGGTGAAATACTGATTTAGGAATTTTGGCATGGCAAAACAAACAAAACTGAAGCCAAACAGAGAAGGGATGGGGTGGGGGAAACGACACTCAAACTAGGTCACTGAGGAAGAAGTGAGAGAAAGAGTGAGAGAATTTGTGCGTGGCTATGTATATGAAATGTTTCATTTTGATCGAGTAAAAGGGTAATAAAAGTGTGTGTTTAGTGAGCAGCCTTGCTATCCCTGTCCTCTTTTCTGTTCCTCCATTCCTATGTACGCTGGTTCTTTGGCTCATGCAGATCATACTTAGATACTAGAGCAGAAATGGATGACTACATATGAATCTTCCCTTTTGTCCTTTACTTCTCAAACACATACGGACTCACACACACACACACACACTTTACACCATCTCTCCTTCCGTCTTCTGCACACACACTTAGGTTGTGAAATTTCTTTTATGTGGTATGACTGCCCTCAGTGGCTGATCAACAGAACTGCAGCGTTCTCGCTTCACATACACACACACAACGCCGTACCGTCATTGATGTTGAGTGAGTGCCCGGCGTTCATTCTCTTCTGCCTCTCCTCTTTCTCTTTCTCGGCTTTCTCTTTCGCGAGTTTGGCCTTGCGCATCTTTTCTTCTGCTTCCTTGCGTTTCTGATTCTCGATCACGGCTTGCTGTAACACACAAACACACATCTCGCAACTGTAACAAGGACAGTAAGAGGCATATTTCATGTGATGAGAGACATGCTTGTACCGGCATAGTTTTAAACGTGGCCTGTTATTTGTTTACTAGGGTAAATGTGGGGGTTGATCTGTGTATCTGTTGGTGTCTTTAAATACTTGTAGTATAAGTGAGGACATACTGACAAATAAGGGGGAGAGAAAAAAAAAAATCAGTGTCTCCACGGATGTCTGTGTTTAATGCACTAAAAACAAACAGTGGAGACATAATGGCCTAACCACCTGCTGCTCTCTCTCTCTCTCACTCACACACACACACACACACACACACACACACACACAGAAGCTGTTTATGCAGGTGCACTGAGTTCTAAATACATCTCTTAACTATGTGTTTGTTTACCGCCATGCACAGAAAACCTACTGTCCGAATACACATCCATAACCATTGCTTTTATCTAGTATCACCATAACTCAGGATTATGTTATAGTCCCAGATCCTAACCGTGACCTCTGACCTTACCTGGAACATGTTCCTAAAGTTGTTGAGGTCCCCGAATAGCTCCTCGGGGCCCATCTTCTTGGGGTCAAACACAAAGTATTTGCCCAGGTCTTCATACTGCTTCTCCATGTTGCCGTGCATCAGCTTGAGCTTCTCAAACTGCTCTCGGGCAGTCGCCACAAAACTGTACTCGGATCAGTCAAAGAACATACACAACACCATCCAGTTCCAAACACCGCAGAAACTTTCTACTACAGATGAGGCATAAACCTCATACTTATGTAGACTTGAGGTTTACTTGTGTCATCCCCACAACCCCCTCCCCTCCTATTTTCCTCACTCTGTCACAAATCTCTTTCTGCGTGTATTAGGTCTAATACACTTCCTAACCATTATATAACAGTATGGATAAATATGAAGCAGTATACTGGACTGTGAAGCGGACAGTCGTACCATCCAATCCTATAGCGAAGCCTAAAGCATTTGCTGTCGTGAAGGATATAGTCATTTTCTCAACAAACTTGTCCTTGTCATTTTGGGGAGGAGGGAAAGTCTCAACGTCCTTCTCCAGATCCTTGATCTGCTTCCCCATCTGATCCAGATTCTTCTGCAGCGTCTCTGCCGAAACTACGAGAAAAGAAGAGATCTCTTTTTTTACACAGCTCACGTAAATAATTAACGCTTATCCTAGTGTGTCCTTTCCTCTGAACTCCGATATGATTTTGAATACTCTCGGTATTTTAAACCAAACGTCTATCCACTGTGTACGTATCACAGGTGAGATTACCACTAACAAGAAGTGACTCGTACTGCGATAGGAGGAAAAAAACGAAGAAAACATGAACATTCAAAACCCTCTTAGAATAGAGGCAGTTGTCGGGCCAGATAATACATGTAAAACACATTTTGTAGAATGAATGAAAGAACTCTTTCAATCACAAATACATCGTACTCGTAAACAAGCTTTAAAATGTATATAATTACTTTTTTAGAAATGCTTTCTCACTGGGAACAACTTGTGGTTATGGCACACGGCTGAGAATACCACAAAATCTATGGATTTACTCTGTTGCTCAACCTTTGGAATGTCGGATAAAAGAAACCGCTTTGGTAAGGCAAGTTCTCATGGCGGTCTCGGTCAGACGCGATGCATTATACTTACTTATGATTCTTATTTCAAATCTTCATCGCTTATCCTAAAAACCGCACCGAGTTAGTACGTTTTCCGTCCTTTTCTTAGTACAGAGAAACGCGTTGGAACGATTATTTGCTGGGAATCATGCATACGTTACAGATTTCAAACGTTACGAGGAGAAGGGTTTAGTGCTTATGCACAGTGCATTGCTGCAGTGTAACGCAGAAGGGTAATAAAGTACGTGAATGTGACTGAACGCAAAGGCAGATGTGATATTCAGCTGGGCGGTATGTAGTGATGGAGGAAGGCACCTCTGCTGGCTTTCTCCAGGTGAATAAGCTCCTCGGGGAAGTGCATGACGTTGGGATGTTGCTCCTGACACACGTCTGCCAGGAAATGCAAGAGAGTCTGCTTCTGATCTGCGGACTTGGTGTCTCTGAGCTACGTGTGAAAAAAGATAACGGCAGTGATAATTATGGCAATATGATTGCTTGTTTTGCATAGAGTACATTCCCACTACGGAGCAGATGTTTGTGTGTCTGAGCTGATGTCTGGTGTGTGTGTATGACCTTGCACAGGTAGCTGATGCCGAAGCCAAAGGCTCTGGCGTTACGTGAGCCGGCGTTCATGTAGTTGCCAATGAGCAGGATGATCTGAAGGAGCTGGGAAAAGTTATCGCTCTTGATCAGCTCCTCGCACGCTGCAGTCACGGCCACGATGTCCGGCTTCACGTTATTTATCTGCTCTTCAAACTGCAGCCGGAACAAGATGGCGTTGAGCCGCGGCTTCAGACGTTTCACCGAACTTATCTACAGCACAGAGACAGACAGACAGACAGACAGACAGAGAGAAAATCTGTGAGGCTACAATTAGTCACAGGTCCTACTCATGTTCACTTCCTCTTGCAAATATTCGCTGGCACCATCCCATTCTCCAACATTTTTTTTTTCTTCTTCAGTTATTTTAAACTTAACTCTGAAAAAGTACAGACCCAAGAACCCGTGTAAACTCACACACAGAAAAAAACCTGCTGCTTTCCTTAGCTAGAACACTGAAAACCAGTGAGGAGCGAGACTCTGTCCCCTGAGTTTTGTGTAAACAGAAGCTGCTTCAAATAAATACAAATCTAAATCAACAAATGAACAGATTGACTGTAATTGTTAATGTAGTTTCAATGTAGTTACTATTTAACCTTGCCCAAGTACGTATGTAAAGCCAGACTGACACACCACTCTCTATTCCCCTGTGGTAGAATATAAAAAATAGCATACACAATAAGGTAGTGCACTACACATGGTGTTCACCGCGGTCAGGTTTTATATATATATATATATGTATATTTTATGTTTTATTCCCTAGACACAGCAGAAGAAACACGTGTTATTGTTTTTAAAAACGTTAATCAAAGTACAAAAGTAATCGGTTATGTATTAACCCTACTGTTGCTACCCGTTATAAATACACCACTCTTGTCAGCAGCTGTTAATGTGTGGATGGAGTATGAACGTGGGACTGTGTGTGGGGAATTAGCTGTAACGTCAGGGACACTGGGATGGCATCGTTACAATTAGTCATTATTACTGCTTTGCGGATTTATTTCAAATGAATTCGAACCTGATTAAAATCTTTATTTCATTCTTTTGTTGTTCGTGCCATGGCCCTGCGATATTTATGACTTTATATTTCTTATTGTTTGGCTCGCTAGCTCTTGGGATGAATGAATGTCATTTATGTAGTCCCTGTACACCATAAATTCCTACCTTGTGTCAGTGTGACCTACGGCAAAAAGCTTTAAAAGCGCATGATGGCTTCATTTCTGCAAGGATTTCAATCCCGTTCCTTGGAACTGAACTTTATTGGGTGTGAAATCTATCTGATGAAACGTAAATAATACAATAAACCTTTATTCACACATACTGTGGTGTTACGGGCTTGTCAAGAGTGAGGCTGTACCAGAGGAATAAGCAAGTGTGTGTGTGTGAGTGTATACACACTGACCACCACTCCAAACTGTTCAGACTCGGCGAGGTCGTCGTATTCATCCTTCAACTCTAATAACACATTTAGCTGCTCCTCCTCAGGCAACAGCTTCAGCAGACTCTGAAACACACACACACACACACACACACACACACCACAAGTAAAATCAGATGGAAATGAGGCCCCAGTGTGCATGCAAACTACTGGCAAAGTCACAAACAGACGCGCACACACACACCTGCACCGTGTTCTCTGTAAGCACCTTCTCGTTCACCTCCAAAATTGCATTTTTCATCTCCTCATAAGGCAATCTGTTCGAGCCCAGGAAAATAGCTGCAAAACACACACACACACACACACACACACAGAATTATTCAATGATACTCAGTAACCTACTCCTGCTTGCTATATCCATTTGATATGATTAGAGGGAGAGGTGAGATTAAATCCTGTGCATTATACACATTATACACTGTACTGTGCCTGGTAGTGTCGATCAGTTCACTTCACGAGCGTGTACTCACAGAGGTTCTGCGACGATTTGGAATCGAGAACTTTCAGCTCCTTCACTTTCTTCTTCGGACCTGCTTTATCCTCTCCTCCATCCTGATCTTTCTTTGCTAAAAAGAGTGAGACAGAGAGAAAGAAAGAAAAAAGAGAGAGAGAGCTTTGTTAGTGTGTATATACATGTACTTTACTTCAGTCTGCCCCATTTAGCCGTGTGGGGAAAGACAGCAAAAAAGGTAGAGACAAACAGATGAATAAAGAGAGACATGGATACTCGCCCGATCAAACAGACACAAGAGGGGACGAACAGAAGACGACGTGAGAAAGATACAGATATAGACAGATGAGAATACAAGAGAAAGTACACATGGTCAGGGACTAATGACAATGGCATCCATTATCTCACTAACAGAGGGGTAACAAAAACATAACACGATATTTTTGTTTTGTGAAAACTGAAGTTGGAACACACACACACACACACAGAATTCCTCAAGAAAATTACGCATATAAAGTATGTGACAAAGAAGAGGAAGAAAGTATATCGATGCTGATACCGAAAAGAGTTACCTGCTAAATGGTCTGCATTTAGATAGCGCTTTTTTAACCTTAGTGGTTCCAAAGCGCTTTACACTGTGCCTCATTCACCCACCAACGGTAGCAGAGCTGCCACGCACGGCGCTAACTTGCCATCGGGAACAACTTGGGGTTCAGTGTCTTGCCCAAGGACACTTCAGCATGTGGAGTCACGTGGGCCGGGAATCGAACCCTACGATTAGTGGACGACTCGCTCTACCACCTGAACCACAGCCGCCCACGGGAACCTACTTACGATTGATTAATCGAGGGCACGACGGGACATTCGATTTAAATATGTTGACGTTTACCCGGATTAAACAGTGGCACTGAAAAGCGTGCACGTGTGTGTTCATGAGATTAGGCGACTTCGCTCATTCTTTGGGACGCCTGCTAGTGGACTGCTAGCTTTATCTGTGTGTGTTTGATGTATTAGTGAACCCACTGGGTTACTGGCATTTCTATGTGGTTGGTGATGGTGACTGAGGTACGGTTTCTTATAATACTGCCGTCGCGTGGTCGTATCTCTGGCGTTTGCGCTTGTGTGCGGAGCGAAAAAGAGAAACAAAAAATAGCAGAGCTGAATCAGAAAGGAAAAGTTACTCATGTCACACCAGCCTGTGATTGGACAATCACAGCCTTGAGGCGAAATAAACACACATCTGCGTCTCCGTATCTCCACCACGATTCATTCACTCAGGGCAAGGTCACTGGCCAGACTGCAAGAGAGGAGGCTGTGCTGTGGAACGCTGAGGAAACGGACACAGAGCCTCCTCAGCAAGTCGAAACAATCGCAACGTCCACGCAAACCGCATCTCTGTTCAGCTTGTGTGTGTGGTCATGTTCATTTAAGATCTGCTTTACTCCGATGGAGACGCATATACGCCTGTAGACCCTTTAATCTGAATTCCTTGTATCATATTTCTACCGTAATAAACAAAACAGCAGCCCAGCCGCCACATGGCTTCCGCTCAGCGCTACACTGTTTACTGCCTCTGACGCTTTCCTTTGTACCGCCGTTCTTTCTTGCTTTGCCATCTGCTTGTCTTTTCTTTCACTCCCACCCCTCTCTCATTTGGAGAAACTCCCCATTTTTCTGCTGTCATTTCCCTTCTTGTTAAGCCCGCTCCCTCCATCCAGGCCTGGCTGCCCTGCTCCCCCTCGCTCCGAATATTGGATTACAGCGACATATGGAATCACTAAAACAGGCTTTTGCACTACACTACGCATCGAACCCTCTCCATCTCTGTCAAACATCTAACACCGCACACACACTAACTTTCACCAACTTTTTAAACGCACAAGATGGAGAGGAGACCCAGCAGATGTCTTGTTCTGATCGGCCCGGGCTTGTCTTTCTTCACTTGCTCCGTCCATCTCGGTCCTTAATGAGAGCTGTGCGGTGTTTAACTCTCTGAACTCAGAGCCTTTGTTTTTCTTGGCACTCACTTCCCTCCTTATACAAGCCTCCCTCTCACCCTCTCTCCATTCCCGCCATTCTGTCTCACCCCTGGCCTGCGTGCTCTCTCTTTTACTGACTTTTTCCACCAATCTTTCTTTTACTTTCATGTTACTTAGCCAACTGTACGAGGTCAGCAGAGCTCCACACCGCCCCCACAAGCCGCGCTGCTCTCCTTTACCCACAATCCCACTAAACTGCATCTTAGGTGTTACTGGAACATAGGCATGTGGGCTTGGAGGCGAGAGATCAGGCCACTCAGTATATATTTAAATCAAAGTATCCTTTTATGTCCCTGGCCTTCATTATCACCTTCTACAAACAGCGTGTGAGATTATAACACGGGGAGGGGAACAAAGCTGTTTTAGCACTTTAACATGCTAATTTAATATTTTCTTACAAACGGCAACAAAACATTTTATCCGTCTTTAAACTTTTTTTTTGTTTGTTTTTTTTTTAAAGGGGATAAGTTCTGTCGAGTCGCAAAATGCTGTAAAACCTACGATGGAAAAGTTTCACAGGAAACATGGTGTTCAGTATAAATTTTCGTACCAGGATTTTCGTAATACACCTCTCCTAGACAGAAGTGACCGCTAAAGCAGGATGACGTCTGAGCGGAACTGTTAGAAGGAGGAATACAGAACCTTTCTTATTTTAGTTTTAGAAAAACAACAGTCACTGTGTCTGAGAGGAAACTACAGCACGTATTCTCACCGTTTCATTCGATCCCCCGCTGAGACAAAACAATAACTATCTAGCCGATAGGAATCGATGGCCTTCTTCTGTCCTTTATGATTCTGGTGAAATGTTCAGGGGGGGAAAAAAAAAAACTAAAGCTAGATAGTAAAAGCAGTTTTAGTCGGAATTGATATCGTTTTTATTTTATTTCATTACACGCAGCATGTGCATCTTAAAGCGGATCAACACTGCTCTAGTGGAGGAAGAGAACAGGAATTTATAGACGAGGAAGAAAAATTTAAACTACCAGGAAATCCTCTCGCCTCTCTCTTTTCTACCTTAACGTGCAAAAGAAAGGGTGCGAGTGTGCGTGTAAAAAAAAATACCACACAGTCCAGACCCTCTGTTAAATAGACCGGTGTGGGATTCATAAAATGGGACCCATGTTCAAAATGGCTGCTGCCTGCCTGCCTCTCTCTCACACACAAGCATGCATGCACACACACACACACACACACACACATATATATATATATATATATACAAATAATTTCTCATTTATGGGCAGATGGCACCTCTGGTGGTGGTCATGAATACTGCAGTCGCAACTTGAGCCACATCTGGAATACTGTTCCATTAACAAGCCATCCATCACAGGCTGTGTGCACTTTTACACAAAGAGAGATACACAACAGACACGGGACTTTTTTGGGGGGGGAAAAAAAAACAACAACTTCACTTTGCCTATACTGCTGATGCAATTTCCTGTCAAACCCCTTCATGAGCTCTTTTCCTGCCCTTTGCCTCAATCAACATCAACAACTGTGTGCTGCCACTGGACCCCCTCAACAGGGTGAGGGGGAGCGCTGAGTTACCAAACACACACACACACACACACACACACACACACACGTCGCAGAGTTGCCAGCCAGCTGTCTTACTCAATCACACTCTTAAAGAAGCACAGTCGCACTCACTCTTTTTTTGTTAACACAGAAACCAGAACTTAATGTGCTGAACATTCCCTTCAGCAAATCTCAGCAAGAAGCTCTATTACACACGCACACTTCCATCCATCCTCTTCCTGCTTTCCATATTTGTAAAGTGTTCATTCACTCTGTTTGACAGAGGAAGAAAGGAAGGAGAGAGAGATCTAATGGGAGAGGAGAGAGAAACAAAAGGTAGAAATAGGAAAAGCAAGATGAACAGATAAAAAGAGAGAGAGAAAAAAGGGATGTAGAGAGAGCGAGAGAGAAAAGGCAAGAGACACAGACAAAGGAAGGCAAAGATATAGAGAGGATGTAGTGAAGCAGAAAGGAAAATAAAAGGCAGAACAGAGTGTAGAGAGAGACGTAGAGCGATTTAAAGGGAGATGTAGATACACAGAGAGAATGTGTGTGTGCAAGAGAGAGAGAGGTGCAGTGTACATCTATATTCCTATATCTGACGTCCTTGCCTGATCAGTAGGCTCCACACACTTCTCCTCTAAGAGACCTGAGCTTTTCATTCTCCTCTCTCTGTCTTTCATTAAAGCGAGAGCGGCTTGTGGTTATTTTCACTCTAAAAGCATACAGATGACAGCCTCCATTGTTCACGAGGGAATTAAAGAGTTCGGTGGAGCGCCGCTGCCTCTGGTGGCCACACGCCGCTACTGCAGCCTGAACTTTCGGCAAACTTTACTTGCGTCTTAAAACTTTTGGCTCCCTGGTGTTTTCAAACTTAGTGAGAAGTCTCCAAGAACAATCCGACTGGTCTGTGGACCCTGCTTCAGGATGCATGAAAGCCTGGTGAAAACCGAGACGACTGAAAGAACGTTTCTCGGCTTTGTGGTGCATAGAATGTTCTCACTGTGAAACACTGTACTCCAACACAAACACACACACACACACACACACACACAAACACACACGAATGTCTAAGCAGGCAGATGCTGCTCTGTCTAGATTTTACTGATGACAGCACACACTGTCCCTTTAAACTTTAAAGGTCCACATGGCCACACTTCTGTGCCCCTCTACTGTGTGTGAGTGTTGGGTTTTCACAGCTTTAGCTGCCCAGCGTAACCTTGGAGCTGGAAGAATCTCTTCTTTGTGTTTTTGTCCTGAAAGGAAGTGGAGAGAATGGAGGAAGTGAGGGAGGGGGACAGGGGAATGACTCAGATGCCAGATGGCAGGGTGTGGTGTTAGAAACAGGAGAATGGGGGAGGTGCTCGGCATGGAGGGCGGAGTAAACCCAGGGAGGGGTGGGTTAGGGGCGGGGTCTGACAGCTGCTCACATGCGCTCCCCTGGTGTATGAAAGATGCAAGTGCAACAGTGGGGAACTTAATAACATGAGTTTAGTAATTACTGATATAAAAAAATGTAATAAAAAATCTTCAGAGGCTGCTGTTAAATCAGGAGGATTTCTACACAAATGAGGATCCACAGCATTGATCACCAAAGCAGAAGCTTTAGTCTAAGCAACGCAGTAAATTAAACACATTCTTCAAATGACTGCTTCGGCACTTCCACCATTCTCAGTGTATTTAATAATTTAACACTTAATATGAATGGCAGCAAAGCATTTTTTTAGTGTGTGTGAATAAATACCAGAAGGGCACTTTTTTTCTTTTTCTTTTAACCAAACGGAAGAAAGAATTTCTTTCAAGGCTTCTAACATTTTTTTGGAAAAAGTTTTTGGAGGGAAAAAAAAAAAAAAAAAAAAAAAAAAAAAAGTTTCAGCGCTGTGTAATGAATAAACTAGAGAAGTGTGTCCTTACAGAAATGGATTAAAAACCCTACTATTAAACCGTTAAACTAAACTCTCCACAGATTAATTACGATCAACAGTTTATTCATCAAAGAAACAAATGAAAGCAAATGATTTAAAGAACACTTGCTTGCTTGGCTAACGTTAATCACGTGACTATTGTTGGATAGATCGATAAAAATATATTCGATATTATAATACCGTGAGATCTTATTAACTTAGTGATCGTGACGTAGAATTGAAAATCCACCGTGCGAGTACGGAGGAGCGTTCATTTTGACTCGGCTCTTTACGACTGTAGGAATCTCGCCTTATAGCGTCCACTCGCTCCGTCACACCCGGCTGCTGAAACGATAAAGTGCTGCAAAACTACTTCCTTTCTACAAATGGTAAACAATCATGATTTTGATATTGCGCGCAACAATCCTGATAATCACGAGCAGCTCAGAGTACACACTGATCATCTCATCGCTGTGTTGCGTTCATACAACGAGGAGAAATTAAAAAGGTTTGTTTGTGTTTTTTTTTTTAAATACGGAAACAAATTTAACCTAATAAACAACCCTAGATCCGGCACGTGTACAATACACACGCAACAAATAAAAGCCCTTTACGATTTCAGTTTATTTCCCATGTTAAGCTCTGCATGCATCCATAGAGAATAAAAATCCATGTGTGAGGACATACTGCCACCTACTGACTAAACCACTGAACTGCATCCAGTAGAACAACAGGAAACGAAGCAGCAGATAAACAGATATTTACTTGTTTATCAGAATCAAAGCATCTTATTTTGGGTGGTTCTGTGTGCACTTTGCTTGTGTATAAGCCTGAGAGCGACAGAACAGAAGGACAGAACTTTGAGTTAGATCACTGTATCGGTGCGAGTGTGATGAATGACTACGGTGGATGTGTATTCTCTTTGTTTATTCTGTTGATACATGAACAACTTCCTGTACACATGCATACACACCACTAAAAGGCTGAAGTGATTCTATACCATCATGTATACCATTCATACATAATACAGCACATAATGTAGCACTGCTAGCTGTTTCGCATCATCCTCCTCACAATAATTCTGCACATTTATTCATTTATTACTATTATTATTTGTTGCTCACCCTCTATTATTAATTGTTCAA